>NC_092707.1:18107322-18153901 GCF_047496885.1 Scyliorhinus torazame
TGGCTGGGGTTAAGGGGTCGGAATACTCTGCAATTGCAGTGTCAGATCACGCTCCGCATTGGGTGGATATGGTGCTGGAGAAGGGGGTAGCGCAGAGGCCGGGGTGGAAATTAGATGTGGACTTTTGGGGGAACCAAGGGTTCTGTAACAAAATTGAAAAGGTAATTAAGGAGTATGTAGTTTCAACTGTACAGGTGAGGTGTCGAAGGCAGTTGTCTGGGAGGCTCTAAAGGCTGTGGTGAGGGGTGAGGTGATCTTGTTTAAGGCCAGGGTGGATAAGGATGTGAGGTTGGAGTGGCAGAGGGTAATAGATGAGATGTTGGAGGTAGATAGGAGGTATGCAGAAGATGGGACCCAGCGAAGTGGAAAGAGGAAGGAACTACAGGCGAGCTTCGACCGACTGTCCACCAGGAAGGCGGTACGCCAACTGAGACGAGCAAGGGGTGCAGTTTATGAGCACGGAGTATGTTAGCAGATCAGCTCCGGAGGGAGGCAGCGGTAAGGGAAATTGTTCAGGTGAAGGATAGGGCAGGGAAGTTGGTGGTGGCTCTGGATCTGATTAACAAGGTTCTTGAGGAATTTTATGAGAGGTTGTACAGGTCAGAGCCACCTGGGGGAGACTGTGAGATGCAGGAATTTCTAGATGGGTTGGAGTACCCGAGGCTAGGGGAGGGGGACAGGGCTACATTAGAAGGAGCAATAGTGGAGCAGGAGATAAAAGATGCGATTGGGAGGATGCAGTCGGGGAAGGTGGCAGGGCCGGATGGGTTTCCGGTGGAGTATTATAAAAAATTCAAGGATAAGCTGGCACCCCTGATGGTGGGGATGTTTGAAGAGGCGATAGGGAAGGGGGTGTTACCGCAAACCTTGGGGCAGGCATCGATTTCACTGTTGCTAAAAAAAGATAAGAACCTGACGGAGTGTGGGTCGTATCGGCCCATATCACTTCTGAATGTGGACGCAAAAGTATTGGCGAAGGTACCGGCGGGTAGGTTGGAGGAGTGCCTCCCGAAGGTGATAGGGGAGGATCAGACGGGGTTCGTGAGAGAGAGGCAGCTCTTTTCAAACGTTAGAAGGGTATTGAACGTGGTTATGGCACCGGCGGAGGGGAAGGAAACAGGTGGTTGTGGCACTGGACGCTGAGAAGGCGTTTGACCGGGTAGAATGGGGGTACTTGATGGCAGTTCTGGAGCGGTTTGGGATTGGACCAAGATTTGTGAACTAGGTAAAGGTACTATATAAGGAGCCGAGGGCGAGTGTCCGCACAAACAACATCAGCTCGAGATACTTTTCTCTCCACTGTGGGACGAGACAGGGATGTCCTATGTCCCCCCTGCTGTTTGCACTCGCGATTGAGCCATTGGCCATCGCGTTAAGAGGTTCGGGGGTATGGAAAGGAATAGTGCGGGGGGGGTGATAGAGCATAGGGTGTCCTTATACGCCGATGACTTGCTGTTATACGTGTCGGAACCGAGTGTGTCGATAGGGGGAATATTGGAGCTACTTCGAGTGTTTGGGTCTTTCTCGGGGTACAAACTAAATCTAGACAAGAGTGAGTATTTTGTGGTGTCTCGGCCGGGGGTGGGGGCAGGGGTGGGGGGGCTGCCATTCCGTAGGGCAGGGACTCACTTTAGGTAACTGGGGGTGCAGGTTGCCCGGGAGTGGGGGGAGCTCCGCAGGTACAACATTTCTAGTTTGGTGGGGAGAGCGAAAGCTGATCTGGCAAGGTGGGATGGCCTTCCTCTGTCACTGGCGGGTCAGGTACAGGTGGTTAAAATGAATGTGTTGCTGCGATTTCTGTTTATTTTCCAATGCCTGCCGATTTTCCTGCCAAAGGCTTTTTTCAGAGAGATTGAGGGAAGGATTACTTCGTTCATATGGGGAGGGAGGGTGGCCAGAGTTAGAAAGGTGCTGCTACAGAGGGGAAGGCAGGCAGGGGGTTTGGGTCTTCCGAACCTGATGTATTACTACTGGGCGGAAAATATGGAGAAGGTGCGGAGCTGGGTCAGAGGGGTTGATTCTCAGTGGGTCAGAATGGAGGAGAGTTTGTGCAGGGGGTCGGGATTGAAAGCACTAGCAACAGCGCCGCTCCCGATGGCCCCGGGGAAATACTCAGGGAGTCCGGTAATAATAGCTTCATTGAGAATTTGGGGGCAGTTTCACCAACACTTTGGGTTGGGGGCAGGGTCAAGGAAATGGCCGATTTGGGGGAACCACAGATTTGAGCCAGGGAGGTGGGATGGAAGTTGTCGGAAATGGGAGGAGAAGGGGATTAAGACACTAAAATATTTGTTTCTTAGGGGTCGGTTTGCAGGATTGAAGGAGCTGGAAGCGAAGAATGGGCTGGAGCAGGGGAAAATGTTTAGATACATGCAGGTTCGAGATTTTGCCAGAAATGAGATACAGAGCTTCCCGGTGGAGCCGGCATCCACATTGCTGGAAGAGGTGCTGACGACAGGGGGACTGGAGAAGGGGGTAGTGTCGGCGGTTTACAAAGCTATTTTGGAAGAGGAGAAGACACCACTGGAAGGGATCAAAGCGAAGTGGGAGAAAGAGTTGGGAGATGATATGGAGGAGGGGTTCTGGTGTGAGGTGCTCTGGAGAGTGAACGCCTCCACCTCGTGTGAGGTTGGGGCTGATACAGCTGAAGGTGGTATACAGAGCACACCTCACAAGGGCGAGGATGAAACCGATTCTTTGAAGGAGTTGAAGATGTGTGTGAACGTTGCGGCGGGGGGGCGCTAATCACGTTCATATGTTTTGGTCCTGTCCAAAGCTGGAGGATAACTGGAAGGAGGTTTTTAGGGTAATTTCTAAAGTAGTGCACGTGACACTGGACCCGGGCCCCCGGGAGGCCATATTCGGGGTGTCAGACCAGCCAGGGTTGGAAACGGGTGCGGAGGCAGATGTTGTAGCCTTCGCCTTGTTGATCGCCCGAAGGCGGATCCTGATGGGTTGGAGGGCAGCCTCTCCACCCTGTGCCCTGGCATGGCGGGGGGACCTGTTGGAATTCCTGACTCTTGAGAAGGTTAAGTTTGAACTGAGCTGAAGGATGGAGGGGTTCTACAATTCATGGGCATTATTCATTATGCACTTTCAAGAACTGGATAACATCGAACATTAGTTGGGGTGGGTGGGTGGGAGAGTTGGGGGGAGGGGGGCTGTGTGTGTTAATGGCGACTATGGGTGATTCCTGATTCCCTTTTGTCATTTGTTTGTGTGAACATGTGGGCTGATGTTTGGGGTTTGGTGGGAGGGTGGGATCGTTGTTATTGTTATGGGGATTGACATATTTGTTACTGATTATTGTTTATTGTTGGTGGTTGTAAATTTGGGAGAAAATGTGAAAAAGGAGAATAAAAATATTTTTTTTAATTAAAAAAAATCTGTTTCGAATATAATATTTTAAAAATTGAACACATCGAAAGGTGAGAATAGATATAAATAAACGAGGAATCAACACGATTTGCACAATAAATGATGCAGACCAACTAAATTGCTCTTGCAGGGAACCGGTAAATAATTTTTGTTGATATGAATAAGGAACAGGTGATTCTGTGAGTGGAGAGATTTGTGTCGATGCCTGGGCACATCTCAGAGTGCTTCACTCGCAGCAAACCTACTTTGAAGTGTAGAGACCGTTCTGAGTGCATGGAGCAGCCGGGCTAGATTCCTGTCGCGGTTATTTACCAGCACCAACCTTTCCTCCCAGTTGAATATCACTGGGCTGCCTGGTATCCGCTGTTGTCTTTGGTGTTTTTCCCTCTCATGTCTGTGTCTCTCCCCACTTGCATCTGTTGCACAGTCACTGCCAACGCGCAGGGGAGGAAATCAAAGGCGCGACTCATAGGCTACAAAGTTGCTTTTCTTTATAAAGTTAGGAGAGGGACAGTGATGGAAAAATCATACAAGTTACCCCCGCTCTGCTGCTTCGTTCGACCTTGAGAGCCCATGACAGCTTCCCATCACTGAGTCAGGCACAGCACTGCAACACAACAGGCGTTTAATGGGGCTTCCGCCCATTCTGTGATAAATCGAATTCTTTTAATATTACAACCAGATGTGGGCAGAGATTTGCAAAAGCATAATGAGCGAGGAAGTGCTGAGGATCATTCTGGGTAAATTGGGAAGTCAATAAAGGGAAGTGCGGGTCGTTCTTTGATAAAGTTTGAGCGATTAGGTCCAGTCCCAGGTGCACGTCAACAATGATTTATTATTTTCAAAGAGAATGGTAATGAACTGCACATTTTTGGGCGGTGCTTGATGCGGAATTGCTTCGTTTGGGCAGCACTGCCAACTCTGCCATGGAAATGCAGCTTGAAGCCCGGGTCGGTGCCAGTGTTCATGAGGCACAAGGTGGTGGGCAGAGGTTCTGGGCAGAGAGAGAGATTTGCTCCATGTTGCTCAAGACACAGTTTGACCCTTTTTAAAAAAGAATCTTTATTGTCACAAGTAGGCTTACATTAACACTGCAATGAAGTTACTGGGAAGATCCCCTAGTCGCCACATTCCAGCGCCTGTTCGGGGAGGCTGGTACGGGAATCGAACCGTGCTGCTGGCCTGCCTCGGTCTGCTTTCAAAGCCAGCGATTTAGCCCAGTGTGCTAAACCAGTGAATGTCCAATTCACCTTACTAGCACGTCTTTCTGGACTTGTGGGAGGAAACCGGAGCACCCGGAGGAAACCCACACAGACACGGGGAGAACGTGCAGACTCCGCACAGACAGTGACCCAAGCCGGGAATCGAACCTGGGACCTGGAGCTGTGAAGCAACAGTGTTAACCACTGTGCTACCGTGCTGCCGCTATCCCTTCAAACCCGGTTGAATCAGTTTGGGGCAAAGACTGAACTGCTGGGAGTATGAATGAATGCGGACACATTGCTCAGATTTGACAGCGTAGAAAACAATGCCAATTCCCCCTAATGAATTTCTACTGATCTGTTTTTAATGAGATTGATTAGCGACTCTTATATATTCATGAGCCCGAGATTTGGACACCTCCCCCCCCCCCTCCCCCCCACCTATCACAAAAGCGTGGAATTGTCTTCTTTCCACCTAAAAGTTGAATCCCTTCATCCTTTTAAAGACTTCTATTGGAAAGGACCCTCCTCCAGTGGACAGTGGGGTTAGTTCTGATTATAATCTCTTAGGTCGAGTGTGAATACCTTCCCCAGTGCGCCTCTATTATTTTGTAATATGTTGGGGCTAGGCCGCCAAAGATGCGGAGCCTTCCGCACCTTTGGGCCGGCGCGATGCCCGTCTGATTGGCGCCGGCTTTGGCGCCAGTCGGCGGACATCCCGCCGTTGGGGGAGAATTTCGCCCCAGAACTGTGCTCAGCACCTGCTGTTAGAATCATAGAATCCCTGCAGTGCAGAAGGAGGCCATTCGGCCCATCGAGTCTGCACCGACCCTGGGAAAAGGCACCCTACCTAGGCCCACACCTCCATCCTATCCCTGTAACCCAGTAACCCCACCTAAACTTTTGGGACACTAAGGGGCAATTTATCAAGGCCAATCCACCCAACCTGCACATCTTTGAAGTGTGGGAGGAAACCGGAGCACCCGGAGGAAACCCACGCTGACATGGGGAGGCATAGTAGCACAGTGGTTAGCATGGTTGCTTCACAGCGCCAGGGTCCCAGGTTCGATTCCCGATTGGGTCACTGTCTGTGCGGAGTCTGCATGTTCTCCCCGTGTCTGCGTGGGTTTCCTCCGGGTGTTCCGGTTTCCTCACACAAGTCCTGAAAGATGTGCTTGTTAGGTGAATTGGACATTCTGAATTCTCCCTCTGTGTACCCGATGTGGTGACTAGGGGCTTTTCACAGTAACTTCATTGCAGTGTTAATGTAAGCCTACTTGTGACAATAAAGATTATTATATATAAACTAAACTAGAACATGCAAACTCCATGGTCGGTATTGAACCCGGCTCCCTGGCACTGTGAGGCAGCAGTGCTAACCATAGTGGGCCAGCTAGTATTGGTCCACTTGCAACAGTCATTAAAAATCCCTCCTTCCAGTATTAGCATGTACCATTGATGTTAATTATTCACCCAACGGCCAATATTTCACTGCTTTCACTCAAACAAAAACCTCTGTTGACCTTTTGCTGTAATGTGCTGTTTAAAAGCATGCTGCCCTGAGAAAATAGATATCTTCCTAAACATAGACCATTTGCTGTGAATCCGGCCATAAGAACCGACCCATCAATTTATTGGGATGACGATGTGGTGTCCCTGAGCGCGGCCAATGATAAATACCACAGTGATCCATTGGCTTACTGACCTGTGAAAATTATGCTGTCTGCTGTTTGAGAACAGTTTCACTGTCTCAAGAGTGAGTAGGCAAGACTGCGGGGCGGCCCGGTAGCACAGTGGTTAGCACTGCTGCTTCACAGCGCTAGGGACCTGGGTTTGATTCCTGGCTCAGATCACTGTCTGTGCGGAGTCTGCAAGTTCTCCCACTGTCTGCATGGGTTTCCTCCGGGTGCTCCGGTTTCCGCCCAAAAGTCCCGTAGACATCTGGACATTCTGAATTCTCCCTCTGTGTACCCGAACAGGCGCCGGAATGTGGCGACTCGGGGATTTTCACAGTAACTTCATTGCAGTGTTAATGTAAGCCTACTTGTGGCTCTAATAAAGATTATTATTATTCAATGGGCTTCATGAACATGGGCACCCAATAAATCTAAAATAAAAGCAAAATAAACTGCGGATGCTGGAAAACTGAAACATAAAACAGAACAATGCTGGAATCGCTCAGCAGGTCTGGCAGCATCTGTGGAGAGAGAAACGGAGTTCTGAAGAGTCATCCGGACCACTGCTTTCTCTCGCCACCGATGCTGCCAGACCTGCTGAGGTTCGCCAAGGTTGTCTGGTTGTGTTGCTGATCAGGTTATTGAGCTGTCCACAGCAGATGTGGGCAAAGAGGCAGCTTCGTGGATATAACTGGCAATGTAAACCTGAGGAACATTTTCACTGGTAGGGATTGTGCGACCATTGCAAGTCCAGATAAAATACTTCGGCCGGCACGGTAGCACAGTGGTAAGGACAGTTGCTTCACAGCTGCCAGGGTCCCAGGTTCGATTCCCAGCTTGGGTCACTGTCTGTGCGGAGTCTGCACGTTCTCCCCGTGTCTGCGTGGGTTTCCTCCGGGTGCTCCGGTTTCCTCCCACAGTCCAAAGATGCGCAGGTTAGGTGGATTGGCCATGATAAATTGTCCTTGGTGTCCAGAAAGGTTGGGTGGGGTTACTAGGTTACGGGGATAGGGTGGAGGTGGGGTCTTAGGTAGGGTGCTCTTTCCAAGGACCGGTGCAGACCTGATGGGCCAAATGGCCTCCTTCTGCACTGTAAATTCTATGATCTATGATTTTTAGGAAGGTTTGCCAAAGCCAGTCAAAGGAGGATTTGCCTATTTAAACCTTTCATGAACGTGTGCATGAGTTAACTTTAACAATGCACTGTTAGCGCCTCCTCTGTAAATAATTATCTGTGTGGGGGAAGATCTTGTTTGCCAATTTAGTGTTACAGAAGTGTTTTGCATTCGTTGTCTTATGAAATTACACGGGTGAGTGGTTAAAATCCTATATTTACTCAAGAAACAATCAACAGGTCTATGCTCAGGGAACTTTGCATACAGAACCATTCTCCAGTTCTTAGAAAAACGCGGATTTGCCTGCAGGAATTGGCCTTTCTGTTGGGTGCACGAGATCATTTGGCAAACCTTGAATTGTGAGATTGATTGTAATATTTTGGCGGCTGCTCTGGGATGTTTGAAACCCGGGATTACATGTTGGCATTAAAATAGATCATAGATGAGAGACTGCAGAGGAGTGAAACCAAGAGGCAATTTTTCCACACACAGTTTAGAATCATAGAATTAACAGTGCAGAAGGAGGCCATTCAGCCCATCGAGGTGGAAATCTGGAACTCTCCTGTCCCGAAGGTCTGTGACTGCTGGGAGAGAACTGAATCTTTCCAGATTGAGATCAATAGATTTGTGTTCAGTAAGATTTTCAAGGCATATGGAGCGAAGACTGGCAAATAGATTTGACATACACACCAGCCGTGACCTCATTAAATGGTGGAACAAGTTTGAGAGGCTGAAGGACCTGGAGGTTAGCACTGCGGCCTCACAGCGCCAGGGACCTGGGTTCGATTCCCAGCTTGGGTCACTGTCTGCGCGGAGTCTGCACGTTCTCCCCGTGTGTGCGTGGGTTCCCTCCGGGTGCTCCGGTTTCCTCCCACAGTCCAAAGATGTGTAGGTCAGGTGGATTGGCCAAGATAAATTACCTACCTTTTAAAAAATAAATTTAGAGTAGCCAATTCTTTTTTTTTCAATTAAGGGGAAATTTAGCGTGGCCAATCCACCTACCCTTCACATCTTTGGGTTGTGGGGGTGAGACCCACGCAGACACAGGGAGAATGTGCAAACTCCACATGGACAGTGACCTGGGGCTGGGATAAAACCCAGGTCCTCGGGATTGTGGCAGCAGTGCTAACCATTGCGCTACCCTGCTGCCCATACGAAGTTGCCCCTTAATGTCCAAAGGTTGGTGGGCTTACAGGGTTGCAGAGATAGGGTGGGGGATTGGGCCTGGGTGGGTTGCTTTTTCGAGGGGCGGTGCACTCAATGGGCCGAATGGCCTCCTTCCGCACTGTAGGGATTTTCTTTTAGAATAACTTTATTAACCATTTTCTGATAAGTACAAAACAGTAATGCAAGAAAACGAGCCAAGCCAATTGTGCACCCACAACTTCTGTAGATCGGACTTAACTCTATTCACCAGTCATGTAAAGTTCAATTTACGAAGCTGGGCCCAATCCCAAAATACCCCAAAGTGCCTAAAGTGAGTACCCGTCAAACGGAACGGCAACACCCCCAGATGCCAGACTGCCAAACTGTGTCCTGTGCCAGGATCAACTGGGCCAAGTGTTCTGGACTCCTGGTTGGTCCGTGGCAGACGGACCCCCTCCCAGAGGAGCCACAGGCCATTCACCTGGAGCAGGACCAGCCTCCTCGACTTGGGGGTCCAGTTTTGCCCGGCTGCAGAATTCTGACCGGCTAACTGGCAGGAGCTGGAGACCAAGGGCACTGCTCGCTTGAGACGCTGGACAGGCCTGCTCCGAGTGCTGTCTTACAGGGGCCGAGTTCTCGTCATAAGCCAGCTGAGAGCCTGGTTGTGGTGAGGGTGGAAAGTTAAAAAAGGAAGTAGTTGAATCTGCTCTTTTAAATTGCAATGTAACTAGGGTCCTGAGTATTAACCTTCTTGTAACTGTTTGCTGCTGACTGTCAATAGCCTCTCTCCGGTCTTTCAATCCCTCCCTGCTGACTGAGATAAGCCAATCAGTTAGATCAAGGAACTTGCAAATGGGTTGGTATTTAAAGGCCACAAGGTGCCACAGTGGTTGGCACCATTGCCTCACAGCGCCAGGGACCCGGGTTCGATTCCAGCCTGGGGTGACTGTGCGTAGTCTGCACGCTCTCCCAGTGTCTACGTGGGATTCCTCCGGCAGTGCACTCAAGATTTTAACAATCAGATTCTCCTCCTTTCCCTCGAGTTCTATAGACTCCCAACAATGCAGAAGGAGGCCATTCGGCCCATCTAGTCTGAACTGACCGTCCAAAATAGCTCCCTACCTAGGCACACTCCCCGCCCTATGCCCGTAAGCCCGCATAATGATCATGGCAAACCCATCTAACCTGCCCATCTTTGGACTGTGGGAGGAAACCAGAGCACCCGGAGGAACCCCACGCACACACGGGGAGACTGTGCAGACTCCGCACAGACAGTGACCCAAGCCGGGAATCGAGCCTGGGACCCTGGAGCTGTGAAGCAATTGTGCTATCCACTGTGCTACCGTGCTGCCCAGAGGTGAACAGGTTGAGGGGGGGGGGGGGTGGTGGGTGTGTGTGTGTTTTTTTGTGTTTGTGTGTGTGTGTGTGTTTTTGTGTTTGTGTTGCATAGCATTGCATTGCATACATTGTGGAGCAAGTCATCAGCTGTCCCATCTGCACTGTAAATGTTTGGGATTCTGAATACTTTGAATCTTCAATTTCCCAGCCAAAATGAATTTTAAATTGAACTGTCAATCAAATACACAAATATATAATATACGCACACTCCCAAACAAACAAAACCCACAAGATGCTCGTATTTGAATTGAATGTCTCAGCTGTTCACGAGGATATGAGACACTGGTATCACATTGATATTCTGTGGCTATCACAATAAGATGGGCAGTTTTCTGTGAAAGCCTGTTTCCTTTTTCGACATGATTTGGCAGAATGGGGAAAAGATCAATGGTGGCAATATTGACAGGATGTTTCATTTCTGTCACGGGTACAGCCCAAGATCAGTTATTGGTTAATTATTCTTTCTGTCGGTCATTTCTCCACACTGGAAGTCCCTCTCCTTGCAGAAAAGCAACATTATCTCCTGATCAGAACAAATCAGCAGGAAATTACTTTTCCCATGCTGCTCTTTAACAAAAAGAGATTGCTCACTTATGAGTTGTATCTTATATATAGCTTGATATGTGGAGAGTGAAAGTTTTCACGTAGGTAGGTGTACATATATAATATATTGCTTGGCAGTTTGAACATGGTGCTGGCTTGCACACAGTGTGAAATAAATTGACTGTGGCCTACAGTTGTCATTAACTAAATGGTACAACGTTGGGGAAATATCACAAGCAGGAATGACAGGAATAACATTACTGTGCATTTGCACTCCTTAACTGAGCTAAGAATGAACCACTTCACACTTTTGCTTCCTAATCTTTCTCGATTTTGATATCGGTTTGTACTCCCTTGACTTGGGCACACTTTGACATCAAATTATAAGGAAGATGCCCCAAAGAGTTCAGTGCACTGCAGAAAACTGTGTTTCGATGTTAGCTCTGTGATCTGCTATTTGGGCTGTGAAACCCCCTTTACTTCAGGGAATTTCCCTTCCAACATTCTGGTGCAACCTGTAGTCAGATCACTGATGATCATCGCTGGTTATATGCTAAGTGGAAACCAGTTGACTATAAAATTAAAATTGGTGCATAATTGCAAATCTTTATTACAGACAATTGTAAATACAATTACAAAAATATATTCCTAACTCGGAGTTACGAAGCCAACGCGTAAAGTGGACAGGGCAAACCCGTAATCCATCTCCTTGCTTGCTCCAAAATCCAATTCCAATTCTAATTTAATCCAGGGGCGGCACGGTGGCGCAGTGGTTAGCACTGCTGCCTCACGGCGCCGAGGTCCCAGGTTCGATCCCGGCCCCGGGTCACTGTCCGTGTGGAGTTTGCACATTCTCCCCATATCTGCATGGGTTTCACCCCCACAACCCAAAGATGTGCAGGGTAGGTGGATTGGCCACGCTAAATTGCCCCTTAATTGGAAAACATTTAAATTTATTATTTTTTCAAATTCTAATTTAATCCAATTCATGGTCCCCACAAGAGAGACATACAAGCTACAACCTGACAGGAACAGACATTACACCAGATCTTACGCTTGATCCTATGCTTGGTCTTAACCAAAAACTGTAAATACAATTACATAGCATTCAAGGCAGTGAAACTCTCTATCTGCACATCCTTCTATTCATTTGCCCCTCTCATAGTTATCCAGTTTCCCCTTAAATGCATCTTGGCCATTTAAAAGAGAGAGACAGAGAGAGTGAGAGAGAGACTGTGACCTGAAGATTATAATTGACTGCAATGTGTAGTGGCCAGTCCAGGAGGTTTAGACAAGGCTGTTGTTAAGCACTGTTTCCTCGTTGGTAGAAAGATTCAAAATTAGAACAAGTTTGTATCTAATTGGCAAGTTACCCCTAGGTGGGGTACTCTTTCAGAGGGTCGATGTAGACTCGATGGGCCGAATGGCCTCCTTCTACACTGGAGGGATTCTATCTAAATGCAAGCCTTCATTTCAAACTCAGATGACCTTGATTTTAACAGTGAGGGTAACCGCACTCTCCACTAGATGGCAGCCCTTCGCAGTTTACTGAGTGAAGCCCTCAAGTAGCTCACTCAGGTGGTATTTCACATCCAGGCTGGACATTTATCCCCACAGGGGCAGATCGTGTTATTTCAATAAAAGTTTAATTTAGAATGTGCCAAGGAGAGGCAACAATTGGAATGGAACTAGGCGTCTTAAAAGTCCAAACAGTGACCGACCCTAACATCATCCCAGGGGAAATACTGTCTCCTTCCAGACTTGAAGCCAGAGAGATTAGGTTAGGTGGATTGGCCATGATAAATTGCCCTTAGTGACCAAAAAAGGTTAGGAGGGGTTACTGGGATAGGGTGGAAATGAGGGCTTAAGTGGGTCAGTGCAGACTCGATGGGCCGAATGGCCTCCTTCTGCACTGTATGTTCTGTGTCTATGTAAAGATTGGACTCAATCTGCAGTCAGTTTTGGTGAATCACTGAGTGACTATAAAGCGGGCTCCAAACTCCTTTATTCTTCAATGGGTGGCCCCGGGCCTCAAACACACTCGCCAGGCTGGGGGGGTTGGAGAATACACAGTCCCTTTGGCCAGGAGCCTTGCTGCTGAACAAAACTGCAACATCCCAGCCCCCAAACATCTAAACACTGCATTCAGCAGCCAACCTGCAGAAAGCCAGACCCCCACGCAGCACTGGTACCACTCTCAGCTTCTCTTACCCCGCTCTCTGCACTAAATGTTCTCGACCTTCCACGGTTTGAGGGGGGAAAAAAACACCAAAATATGATCATTGTTACTGGGCTGGATGTTAATGGATTTAATATTAGATTTCTGGCCGCTGATTCTCTGGTACATTTACACCAGTCTATTTCCCTGGCTCCCTCCCAGACACTGACTCGCCCACACTGCACCCAAAGTTTAAAAAGCGGATTACTGCGGAAGCTGGAATCCGACACAAACACAGAAAATGCTGGACAATCTCAGCGTCGGTGGAGAGAGAAAGGAGCTGACGTTTCCAGTCTGGCACGGTAGCACAGTCGCTTCACAGCTCCAGGGTCCCAGGTTCGATTCCCGAGCTTGGGCCACTGTCTGTGCGGAGTCTGCACTTTCTCCCCGTGTCTGCGTGGGTTTCCTCCGGGTGCTCCGGTTTCCTCCCACAGTCCAAAGGTGTGCAGGTTAGGTGGATTGGCCATGATAAATTGCCCTTAGTGTCCAAAAGGATTAGGTGGGGTTACGGGGATAGGGTGGAGGTGTGGGCTTGGGTAGGGTGCTCTTTCCAAGTGGTGGTGCAGACTCGATGGGCCGAATAGCTTCTTTCTGCACTGTAAATGCTATGAAAGCTTTGACCAAAGACCTCGAGTATCCCAATGTTCTAACTATTGGTGCCTGTTTTCGCACTATCCGGGCTACTGGCGGCGATTACTCTACCCGATCCACTGAGAGCTCTGTTTGCATTTCCATAGCGCCGCTTGCACCCTTTAAAAAATGAATCCGGTTATGAATGTGCTTATTGTTGTAAAGTGAGAGGAGCAGCAGGTTCCCACAAAGAGAAACCAGACCACCTTTTGCAGGTTGGGTTTAGACACCTGAGGAAAAACTATCTGTTCTCATTTCACTAGCAATGCGGCAGATGTGATAGCCAGTCAGTGTGAGTTGGGAGTGGGATTTGAACCCATCGTCTTTCTGGCCCATTCAATCATGGTCTTGGGGTGGATTATTGATTTGCCATTAATTTGTCATATACCCATCTATAAGGGTTTATGGGCGGTATGGTGGCACAGTGGTTAGCACTGCTGCCTCACAGCTCCAGGTACCTGGGTTCAATTCCAGCCTCAGGTGACTGTCTGTGCGGAGTTTGCACTTTCTCCCCGGTTTCCTCCGGGTGCTCCGGTTTCCTTCCACAGTCCAAAGATGTGCCGGTTAGGTGGATTGGCCATGGTAAAATAGCCCCTTAGTGTCGAAAAGGTTAGGTGGGGTTATTGGGTTATGTGGAATCGTGGTGCTTTTTCCGGGGGCCAGTGTGGACTCGATGGGCCAAATGGCTTCCTCCTATGATTCTATGGCAATGGCCTGCCGTTCTCAGTAAAGATACAAACTGAATTCAGAGAACATCAGACTGCATGGACAAGGTAAAGTATCTTCGACCGGGTTGTTGAGTTAACTTCTCTGGGAAAGACTGCCTGCGCAGTGTGATGTCTGCGGACATGTTGAGGCCTAATCAGGTGATTACTCCCGTCCATCGACTCTAACTACACCTCCCGCTGCCTGGGGAAAGTGGGCAGCATAATCAAAGATCCCTCCTACCCGGCTTATTCACTCTTCCAACTTCTTCCATCGGGCAGGAGATACAAAAGTCTGAGAACACGCACGAACAGACTCAAAAACAGCTTCTTCCCCGCTGTAAACGACCCTCTTATGGACTGACCTCATTAACACTGCACCCCTGTATGCTTCACCCGAAGTCGGTGTCTATGTATTTACATTTTGTACCTGGTGTAGCCCTCTTATGTATTTCCTTTTCATGTACTAAAAGATATTAGAGCGAGTTTGAGCGGCACGCAGAAAAATACTTTTCACTGTACCTCGGTACACGTGACAATAAACAAATCAAACATCCAAACAAGTCCATACTTTCGACGTGGGGTTTATTTGAGTGTCACCCATCACCATCAGCATTGACCAGAAACTAGGCTGGACCAGGACCTAAATATCTGTGACTACAAGAGCTGGTGACTCACCTCCTGGCTCCCCAAAGCCTGTCCACCATCTACAAGGCACAAGTCAGGAGCGTAATGGAATACTCTCCACTTGCCTGGATGAATGTAGCTCCAACAACACTCAAGAAGCTCGACACCAACCAGGACAAAGCAGCCTTGCTTGATCGGCATCCCATTCACCACTGACAACCGGCGACAGCCGTCTGCACCATCTACAAGATGCACTGCAGCAACTCACCAAGGCTTCTTTGAGAGCGCCTTCCAGACGCACGACCTCTGCCACCTAGAAGGACAAGTCCAGCAGAGGCATGGGAAGACCATGTTCCCCTCCAGGTCACACTCCATGCTGACGTGGAACAGCATCGCCCTTCCCTCTATATGGCTGGGTCGTTGGACCCTCGATGGCCAACAATGGGAGAATATGCCTGTGGAATTAATAGGGCCAGGGCGACAGTGCTCCAACTTCTACAATTGTGGCACCTCTCCCTCGCCCACCCCCCCCACACTCCACGTTTTTCAGATCAGCATCCCATCAAAAGAAAGAGCAAAACCGTGTTAGAAAGTGACATGAGGGAGCAACGAGTGGTGTAAATAACTGGAATGGAGCAAAATCGGGAGGAGTTCGCGGGATGTTTTATCCCACTGAAAATAGAGAAACAGCTGTACAGGACAGCACGCGGTGGCACAGTGGATAGCACTTTGCTTCACAGCGCCAGAGTCCCAGGTTCGATTCCCGGTTTGGGTCACCGTCTGTGCGGAGTCTGCACGTTCTCCCCGTGTCTGTGTGGGTTTCCTCCGGGTGCTCCGGTTTCTCCCACAAGTCCCGAAAGACGTGCTGTTGGGTGGATTGAACATTCTGACTTCTCCCTCTGTGTACCTGAACAGGCGCCGGAATGTGGCGACTAGGTGATTTTCACAGTAACTTCATTGCAGTGTTAATGTAAGCCTACTTGTGACAATAAAGATTATTATTATTATATAACCGCAGCAAACGATAAGTAATTTTACAAGATTGTTTTTTCTCAAGCACAATTACGAGAGCGATATCTGATTAAAGTCTGCGTTAATCCTCAGAGGGAACACTGTACCACTTCTGATTAATTTACTGAGATCTTAATCGTTTCTATTACTTTCACTTGGTGCTTTCGAACGGTGACCTGGGTTAGATAGAAGATTATAGCAATAATAATCTTTATTGTCACAAGTAGGCTTATATTAACACAGCACGTGAGGTTGGGATTTTGTTCTGGGGGCGTAGAGTTTTTTCTCTTCTGGTTTGCGAAATTCCTGAATGGAATTGAAAACAGGATTTTGTCTCTGTGTGGGGTGAGGGGTGAACGAGTTGACTGGAACCGAGCAACATTTTTATTTACAATACTAAAGATAAACACACACAACATTGCAAAGGCTTCGCTCCGATTCTAGAACAGTAAGTGGTTCCCGGGCTCGAAGATGCAATTGATCACATCCCAAAGTTCGGTTACCTTGTTTTTTTAATTTTACACACACATCTCTCATCCTTATTTGTTTTGTGAAGCCGCCGCGATCGTTCTGTTTCCCACGCCCTGTGTTGAGAGCGGCGCAGCTGGGAGCCAGCAGCGGAAGAGTCTGTCTGTCTGCTGGGAGTCAACTCAATCCATCTCCCATCTCACCGCGAGGGGACTCGATCCCAATCCTGGCTTTCTGCCTGCCTTCCCCTCCGCGGGAAGGAGCTGGCAGGGAGGGCATTGTCCCCCCCCCAACTCCCACACCCCCCCCCACTCCACTATCCATCAGGAGGGTCAGTCTGCTTCAGGAGCTGCACCTTCAACATTCGCAAACAGAAACTTTGGTAAAGCATTGAAGGTCTTTAGATTGCAGCTCCTTTGCCTTGTAATAATTCCCTGTTTATCAACTCCTTGGTCGCCCTTCCCAGACATTCCCAAAGCCCCGGGTGTACCGCCATTCTTCGAAATGTTCGAAACCTCTCATTTCAATCTGAAACTATTCTCAACAACCATAAGCCTCACATGGATCTCTCACATGGATCTCTTTAATGGAAGAGAGTTGTCGAGTATGGCACCGAAAGGCTCTTTGACCACACGGCGGCATAGTGGTTAGCGCTGTTGCCTCACAGTTCTAGGGACCCGGGTTCAATTCTGGCCTCAGATGACTGTCTGTGCGGAGTCTGCACGTTCTCCCCGTGCCTGCGTGGGTTTCCTCCGAGTGCTCCGGTTTCCTCCCACTGCCCAAAGATGTGCAGGGTAGGTGGATTGGCCGCGCTAAATTTCCCCTTAGTGTCCAAAAAAGGTTAGGTGGGGTTACTGGGTTAAGGGGATAGGGTGGAGGTGTGGGCTTAAGTCGGGTGCTCATTCCAAGGGCCGATGCAGAGTCAATGGGCTGAATGGCCTCCTTCTGTACTGTAGGGATTCTCTGATTCTATGATATGTCCCCACCAGCCATCAAGCATCTATCTATTCTAATCCAATTATCAGCACTTGGTCCGTAACTACAGTGTTTCAAATGTTCATCTAAATGTTGCTTAAATGTTGTGAGGGTTCCTGCCCCCGCCATCCTTTAAGGCAGAGTTCCAGATTTACACCCCCCAATGGGTGAAAAGGTTTTTCCTCAAACCTCCTCTAAATCTCCTGCCCCTTACCTTAAATCTATCCCCCTGGCTATTGACCCCGCTACTGAGGGGAAACGTTCCTTTTCATCTACCCTATGACTCTCATAATTGTGTACATCTTGATCATGTTCCCCCTCATCCTTTCTGCTCTAAGGAAAACAATCCGCCTAACTCTCTTCATGGAAGGTCTTTCTTGATATCATTTTGATTGCTAAAAATTATTTCTGCCTATTTATCAACATACCTTTTAGTCTATTTGCCCAATCAGCCTGAGTCAGCTCTCCCTTCGTACCAATTCTAATTGGTTTTGTTTAATTTTCAAATTATTATTTGGACTGGAGCACGGTGCATTCAAACCAAATGTAGAATTCAGCTGTATTATGGTCACTCTTTCTCAGTGGAAGTTACTGTGAAAATCCCCGAGTCGCCACACTCTGGCGCCTGTTCGGGTACATGTAGGGAGAATTCAGAATGTCCAAATTACCTGACAAGCACGTCGTTCACATTTGTGGGAGGAAACCGGAGCACCCGGAGGAAACCCACGCAAACATGGGGAGAACGCGCAGATTCTGCACAGACAGTGACCCAAGCCGGAATCGAGTCTGGGACCCTGGTGCTGTGAAGCAGCAGTGCTAACCACTGTGCTACTGTGTGAGACGACCAATGAACCCACATTTTTTGCACAATGTTAGGTTGAATATAGCTTCATCCTCAGTTGGTTCCACCACACATTGTTCCAGGAAACTGACATGAAAACTCTCCACAAGCTCATCTTTCAGACAACCTTAGCCGGTTTGATTTGCCCAGTCTGTATGAAGATTAGAGCCCATCAAGGCTCTTGATCTGTCCCTCCCTCCCCTCCCCCACTTTCTCACTCTGCTTCCCTCTTCATGTCTCTGATTCTATCCCCACATCTATCCCACCGCACCCCTGCCCCCGTCAATGTTGTTTTTCTATCTTTCTGTCTCTACCTCTCTCTCTTTCTATCTACCTGTATCACTCTATCTTTCTCTCTCTAATTGTCTCCTTCACTCACTTTCTACCCGTCTCTCCTTGTCGCTCTCTCTACGTCTCTCGCTACCTCTCTCTACCTGACTCTCTCTCTACCTGTCTCTCTCCATGTCCCTCGCTCTCTCTACCTGTCTCTCTCTTTTTCCCTACATCTCTCTCCCTACCTGTCTTTCTCTCTCTCTCTCTATCTGTCCTCTCTCTCTACCTGTATCTATGTCTCTCTCTAACTGTCTCCCTCACTCTCTTTCTACCTCGCTCCTTTTCTCTCACTGCCTCTCTCTTTCTTTACCTCAGTCTTTCTCTACCTCTCTCTCTACCTGCCTCCCTCTCTACCTCTCTCTCTCTACCTCTCTCTCTACCTCTCTCTCTCTACCTCTCTCTCTACCTCTGTCTGCCTCTACCTCTCTCTTTCTACCTGTCCCTCTCTCTCTCTCTACCTGTCTTTCTCTGGTTGGGATGAGGGTGGGATAGTTCTTGAGAAAGAGTTTTTGAACGCTGGGGTGTAAATTCCACGTTTGTCGGCAAACACTGATTAATAGGGACAGGAGGAAGCTATTGTACATTGTTTATTATATACATTCATTTCTCCTGACCTTCCTCCCACAAGATATAGAGTTTGAATCTTAATCTCCACAGGCCAGAACCATCTGACTCTCAGATCGAATCTTACCCTCTTTCCACCCTCAGTTTTGTTTTTGGAGCAGGATTTGCTGCTTCAGCATGCTGGGCCTCCAATGTGTTTGACATATTGACGTTTCAACCAATTTAGTTTTAGCAGGATAAATTCTCCATTTCAAACTGAGGAAAACGGCTACTTGGCCAGTGGAGGTTTCGTTGCAATTGGGGTTTTGGTGTCCCAGTGACCAAGGAGCCGGAGTCACTGAATCGGAGAGAAAGTAGAATCTCGAGGGAAAGAATTCACCGAGATGAGTCGAAGCGCTGTGTTCACTTACAGATACAGAGCTCTGAAAGGTGTGGAACTGGCACTGCATGGCCAATACTTGGCATCTGGAGCTTAGAAAAAGGCCTTTCGGCCCAACAACTCTATTCTAGCATTAATGCCCCGCACAAGCATTCATCCATTTGCTCTTCGCCTAATTCTATTTACATGTCCTTCTATTCCTTCTATCATGTGTTAATCTAGCTTCCCTCTAAATGTATCCATGCTATTCACCTAAACCACTCCCTATGGGAGCTGTTCCACATTCCCCCCAACCCTGTGGGAGTGAGACCCACATTCTTCCAACTCCCTCTGGGAGCGAGTTCCACATTCTCCCCACCCTCTGTGGGTGCGAGTTCCACATTCACCCCATTCCCTGTGGGAGCGAGTTCTACATTCTTCCAACTCCCTCTGGGAGTGAATTACGCATTCCCCCCCATTCCCTGTGAGAGTGAGTCCCACATTATCCCGAACCCCTGTGGGAGCGACTTCCAAATTCTCCCCACCCTCTGTGGGAGCAAGTTCCACACTCTCCCCCATTCTCTGTGGGAGACAGCCCCTCCCCACCTATTGACCCTCTACCCAATTCAGTCCTACGATGACACCACAGAATATAGAGAAGGATTGTATCTGGAGAAACGATGGAGACTGAACCCAGACAACTGAGAGTAAAGTTACCCCCCTCCAAAAAAACGAGGAGAATTATGGCGAACTCCACAAGCAAGGAGCATGCTTACAGCTTCTCAAATTGTGGTCGCCGAGGCTTTGTTTGATATTGGGCTTGTCCGGAGAATTAGAGCTGAATCATGATGTTACCAGAGTTTGCTGAAGTCGCTGAGGATCCAGGTCTACAGGGAGAGGTGACCAGAGGCTGAGACTGCCCTGTGACCAGGTACAACCCACCCCCAGTCCAACTCTCCCTCAGTATAACCCACCCCCAGTACAACCCTCCCCCAGTACAACCCTCCCCCAGTACAACCCTCCCCAACCCAACCCTCTCCCAGTACAACCCTCCCCCAGTACAACCCTCCCGCAGTCCAACCCTCCCCCAGTACAACCCTCCCCAACCCAACCCTCTCCCAGTACAACCCTCCCCAGTACAACCCTCCCGCAGTCCAACCCTCCCCCAGTACAACCCTCCCCAGTCCAACCCTCCCCCAGTCCAACCCTCCCACAGTACAACACTCCCCCAACCCAACATCTCCCAGTACAACCCTCTCCCAGTACAACCCTCCCCAACCCAACCCTCCCCAACCCAACCCTCCCCCAGTACAACCCTCCCCAACCCAACCCTCTCCCAGTACAACCCTCCCCAGTACAACCCTCCCGCAGTCCAACCCTCCCCCAGTACAACCCTCCCCAGTCCAACCCTCCCCCAGTCCAACCCTCCCACAGTACAACACTCCCCCAACCCAACATCTCCCAGTACAACCCTCTCCCAGTACAACCCTCCCCAACCCAACCCTCCCCAACCCAACCCTCCCCCAGTACAACCCTCCCCAACCCAACCCTCCCCAACCCAACCCTCCCCCAGTACAATCCTCTCTCAGTACAACCCAACCCCAGTACAACCCTCTCCCAGTCCAACCCTCCCCAGTACAACCCTCCCCCAGTACAACCCTCCCCCAGTACAACTCTCCCACAGTACAACCCTCCCCCAGTACAACCCTCTCCCAGTACAACCCTCCCCTAGTACAACCCTCCCCCAGTACAACCCTCTCCCAACCCAACCTCTCCCAGTACAACCCTCCCCAGTACAACCCTTCCCCAGTACAGCCCTCCCCCAGTACAACCCTCTCCCAGTCCAACCCTCCCCCAGTACAACCCTCCCCCAGTACAACCCTCCCCCAGTACAACCCTCCCCCAGTACAACCCTCTCCCAGTTCAACCCTCCCCCAGTACGGCCCTCCCCCAGTACAACCCTCCCCCAGTACAACCCTCTCCCAGTTCAACCCTCCCCAGTACAACCCTCCCCAGTACAACCCTCCCCCAGTACAAACCTCTCCCAATTCAACCCTCCCCCAGTTCAACCCTCCCCCAGTACAACTCTCCCCCAGAACAACCCTCCCCCAGTACAACCCTCTCCCCCAGTACAACCCTCCCCCAGTACAACCCTCCTCCAGTACAACCCTCCTCCAGTACAACCCTCCCCCAGAACAACCCTCCCCCAGTACAACCCTCCCCCAGTACAACCCTCCCCAACCCAACCCTCTCCCAGTCCAACCCTCCCCCAATACAACCCTCCCGCAGTCCAACCCTCCCCCAGTACAACCCTCTCCCCGGTACAACCCTCCCCCAGAACAACCCTCCCCCAGTAAAACCCTCCCCTAGTCCAACCCTCCCCCTGTCCAACCCTCCCCCTGTCCAACCCTCCCCCAGTACAACCCTCCCCCAGTACAACCCTCCCCAGTCCAACCCTCCCCCAGTCCAACCCTCCCCCAGTACAACCTTCCCCAACCCAACCCTCCCCCAGTACAACCCTCCCCAGTACAACCCTC
The DNA here is from genome assembly GCF_047496885.1 of Scyliorhinus torazame. Taxonomy (NCBI): domain Eukaryota; kingdom Metazoa; phylum Chordata; class Chondrichthyes; order Carcharhiniformes; family Scyliorhinidae; genus Scyliorhinus; species Scyliorhinus torazame. The sequence goes on from NC_092707.1 coordinate 18,129,047, forward strand.
TCCCCGTACAACCCTCCCACAGTACAACACTCCCCCAACCCAACATCTCCCAGTACAACCCTCTCCCAGTACAACCCTTCCCAACCCAACCCTCCCCAACCCAACCCTCCCCCAGTACAATCCTCCCTCAGTACAACCCAACCCCAGTACAACCCTCTCCCAGTCCAACCCTCCCCCAGTACAACCCTCCCCCAGTACAACTCTCCCCCAGTACAACCCTCCCCCAGTACAACCCTCTCCCAGTACAACCCTCCCCTAGTACAACCCTCCCCCAGTACAACCCTCTCCCAACCCAAACTCTCCCAGTACAACCCTCCCCAGTACAACCCTCCCCCAGTACAACCCTCCCCCAGTACAACCCTCTCCCAGTCCAACCCTCCCCCAGTACAACCCTCCCCAGTACAACCCTCCCCCAGTACAACCCTCCCCCAGTACAACCCTCTCCCAGTTCAACCCTCCCCCAGTACGGCCCTCCCCCAGTACAACCCTCCCCCAGTACAACCCTCTCCCAGTTCAACCCTCCCCAGTACAACCCTCCCCCAGTACAACCCTCTCCCAGTTCAACCCTCCCCCAGTTCAACCCTCCCCCAGTACAACTCTCCCCCAGAACAACCCTCCCCCAGTACAACCCTCTCCCCCAGTACAACCCTCCCCCAGTACAACCCTCCTCCAGTACAACCCTCCTCCAGTACAACCCTCCCCCAGAACAACCCTCCCCCAGTACAACCCTCCCCCAGTACACCCCTCCCCAACCCAACCCTCTCCCAGTCCAACCCTCCCCCAATACAACCCTCCCGCAGTCCAACCCTCCCCCAGTACAACCCTCTCCCCGGTACAACCCTCCCCCAGAACAACCCTCCCCCAGTAAAACCCTCCCCCAGTCCAACCCTCCCCCTGTCCAACCCTCCCCCTGTCCAACCCTCCCCCAGTACAACCCTCTCCCAGTACAACCCTCTCCCCGGTACAACCCTCCCCCAGAACAACCCTCCCCCAGTAAAACCCTCCCCCAGTCCAACCCTCCCCCTGTCCAACCCTCCCCCAGTACAGCCCTCCCCAAGAACAACCCTCTCCCAGTACAACCCTCCCCAAGAACAACCCTCCCCAAGAACAACCCTCTCCCAGTACAACCCTCCCCAAGAACAACCATCCCCCAGTACAATCCTCCCCCAGTACAACCCTCTCCCAGTACAACCCTTTCCCAACCCAACCCTCTCCCCGGTACAACCCTCCCCCAGTCCAACCCATCCCCAGTACAACCCTCCCCCAACCGAACCCTCTCCCAGTACAATCCTTCCCCAGTACAACTCTCCCAGTTATCATCCAGACACATGGGGAGAAGGTCCCTTTGTGAACACATCTGAATCTTACTGTGACAGTGAGACTGGGGGAGATGGATTAGGGTGAAATGCGATAGTAGTCCAGTTAAAATACCATCTACCAGCTCCATTGGAGCTCAGACACATCTTCGAATGATTCCACTTTTATTCCCTCCTCCCAGTGGCAAAACGAACTGCTTCTTCGGACCCTTCATTTGACCGTTTTAAAGCTGTGTGTGAATGCTTTACTGACTTTGCTGCATTTCTTGTGTCACCTCTATTGAGGGTCCCCTCTCCCGCAGGGTGAGGGTAAATCCCTCATACCGTGGTGTTGGGTGGAATTCGGCCCATTTTTAATACAGAGAGCTCCAGCACTCGCCACTCGCGCTCCAGGCCATACTGCACATGAATTCAGACCTGTTTAACAAGATATTTCAGAACAGAGTTGCAGGGACGGGATAGAGCGGATTTGTGTGAGCGCTGTTTTTTTCTTTCATACCTTCTCTGGCCGGGTGTGAAAATTTAACCAGTGTGAAGATTTCAGTGAAAGATTACCACATTCTAGCTGATGAAAGAGGCATTAAATCTACCACCATCACCCCGGCTGCAGGTGCAAAACCGGCTCAGCAACGTGAATTATATTTAACAAATAATCTGCTGAAACCCATCGAACATAACCTTGAGGTAGGAGCAATGGGGAAGGCTCTCCTTCAGAGCTGCTTCAGTAAGATTGCAGCTGACCACATCTGGCCTTGTGGCCTTTAGGTGCAGAGCCCTCCTACCCTGGGCAAAACCAATCCCTCTTTAAACCCCCTCCCTCATACCCTCTCAGACTGCCCCTATAAGGATTGAGGTTTGTTTCCCGGGGGTTACCAGTATTTGTCGAGCCCTGTCTGATACATTGAGCAGGAAGAGAGTAAAGGGGCAGCACGGTGGCGCAGTGAGTAGCACTGCAGTCTCACGGCGCTGAGGTCCCAGGTTCGATCCCGGCTCTGGGTCACTGTCCGTGTGGAGTTTGCACATTCTCCCCGTGTTTGCGTGGGTTTCGCCCTCACAACCCAAATATGTGCAGGGTAGGTGGATTGAACACACTACATTGCCCCTTAATTGGAAAAAATGAATTGGATACTCTAAATGTATTTAAAAAAAGGAAGGGAATAAAGGATTGAGCCAATTATAATTAGTTAATTATCCAACCAGGCGGTTCCCCAGACATATCTGTTAGAGCGATCCCCACTGCAGTTGTCAATTAAATATAACTATTTTCTTTCTGATTTAAAGCGGGGAAACGTGTAATGCAGGCTGATTTATGCATTAATCTATTTCCAGGTGATGTTTTATTTACACCGGCACCGGCTGTTAAACCTGGAGATGACAACCGATCACCCATTTTGTCAAGGGAAATGCTTTTGCATTTCCCAGGCTGGGTGTTATCCGCCTCTCGGCCTCTTGGCTAAGATGAAGGGAGAGGTCAGGGGCAATGTCTCCTCTTGTCAGCTTGAATCTGGTCTGTCTCTCCTGTGGATACCATGAATTGGGTTTGATTTGAATGGGTTTGTGGAGCAGGCAAGGAGCAGGATGAGGGGTTTGCCCCTGTCCACACTCTGCCCATTGGCTTTGTCACTTTAAAAAAAGAATTACAAATGGTATTCTGATTATATCCTCACCGTTACCCTGTGAATGTGGCCGGGAGGGAGCTGGTGGTGGTGGAAATGAAATGAAATGAAAATCGCTTATTGTCACAAGTAGGCGTCAAATGAAGTTACTGTGAAAAGCCCCTAGTCGCCACATTCCGGCGCCTGTTCAGGGAGGCTGTTATGGGAATTTAACCGGCGCTGCTGGCCTGTCTTGGTCTGCTTTAAAAGCCAGCTATTTAGCCCTGTGCTAAACCAGCCCCAAGCCCCAATGTGCATACACATGCTTGTGTATGCAAAGGATTGCTTCTTCAGCTAAACGGTATTCCTCCAATTGGGAATCCATATTAAATGAAGGGGTTAATTTCTTGTGGGTCTGGGTCACAGCACCGAGGAATCCATGCGCGACTTGGAGTTAAAAGCGCTTCAAATTAATCTCCAATATGTGTAACTCACTTTCTGAACTGCTGAGGGGGGACCTACAGAGGAAAGGAGGGGGGAGAGGGAGAGGGGGGGGCTGGCACTGCCGAATTCCACGTGTTATTACTGATGCGGAGAAGGCGTTGGTGTTGGGCTGGTTTGGGGATCAGGATCGTTATTGGGTGCGGATGGAGTGGGGTTGTGCAAGGGGTAGTGTTTGGAGGCACTGGGAAGGGCGTCTCTGCCGTTTGCTCTGTGAAATATTCTTCCAATCCAGTGGTCATTTCCACGTTAAAAATGTGGCGGGGGGCGGGGGTGGCGGTGGTGGTGATGGGGGGCTGGAGTGGGTGAGGCGCTTGTTTCTGGAAGGAACGTTTGCCAGCTGGGAGGAGTTCATAGAAGCATAGAATTTACAGTGCAGAAGGACGCCATTCAGCCCATCGAGTCTGCATTGGCCCTTGGAAAGAGCACCCTAGTTAAGCCCACACTTCCAACAATCCCCATAACCCAGTAACCCCAGCTAATCTTTTTGGACACTAAGGGCAATTTAGCCTGGCCAATCCACGTAACCCACACATCTTTGGACTGTGGAGGAAACCGGAGCACCCGGAGGAAACCCACGCAGACATGGAGAGAACATGCAGACTCCTCACAGACAGTGACCCAAGCCAGGAATCAAACCTGGGACCCTGGAGCTGTGAAGCAACTGTGCTAACCACTGTGCTACCGTGCTGCCCTTAGTTGATGGAGAAAGGAGGACTGGGGAGGGGGGCAGGTATGTTCAGGTACTTTCAGGTGCCGGATTGTTCACAGGGCATTTCCGACATTCCCAGTGGCACAGCCATCCACTTTGGTGGATAGGATCCGCTCCTGTGAGGGCAGCGTGTCAAGGATATATGACCGGATCATGGCGGAAGAACAGATCCTGGTTGAAAAGGTGAAGGCCAGGTAGGGGGAGGATTTGGGACCTATTTTGGAGGGGGAGGTGTGGAGTAGGTCCCTCCATAGGGTGATTGCTACCTCATCCTGTGCGAGGCTGAGTTTGACACAGCACAAGGTGGTGTTCAGGCCACACATCCCCAAGGCCAGAGTGAGTCTGTTTTTGCAGGGTTGAGGCTAGGTGTTATCGGCAATCTTGAACGTTTATTTCGAGCCCTGTCCATTAGTAGCTGTCTTTGGGGTGTCAGACCAGCCAGAGCTGGGGACGATGTGGGGGCAGATGAACTGGAATTCCCCTTGTTGCTGGCCTGGGGATGAATTGTGCTGATCTGGAGGCAGGAGGCACTACCTAATGACGCAGCATGGCTAGGTGACTTGATGGAGTTTTTGTACTTTGAGAAGGTCACGTTTACTGTGAGGGGGATGATCGATTGGTTCTGTCAAAGATGGGGGCCGTTCATGTTGCACTTTAAGGATCTGATCAATATTAGCTGTTGTGGGGGGGGGGGGGGATTCTATGTCCTTTTTCTTTGGGGGGGTTGCTGTAGCTGTTGGTATGAGCTCTTTTCTAAAGTTGGCACATACTTTACTGTTGTTTTGATTTGTATAAAATGTTAAAAGTTCAATAAAAATATTTTCCAAAAAAATCCATGTTCTGTGTGTGTGTGTGCATGTATGTGTGTGTATATATATATATATATGTCTGTGTGTATATATGTGTGTGTGTATGTGTTAGAGTGTGTGTGAGTGTGTGTATATGTGTGTGTGTGAGTCTGTGACTGTGTGGCATATGTGTGTGTATGTATGTGTGTGTGGTTGGTATCAGTGTGACCATGTGTGTGTAACTGTGTGTATGTATGTGAATGTGTGTATGTATGTGTGTGTGACTTTGTGTGACCGTGTGTGCATGTATGTGTGTGTAACTGTGTGTATGTGAGTGCATGTGTGTAACTGTGACTGTGTGTGTAACTGTGTGAGTATGCATGTGTGTGAGTGTGTGTGTAACTGTGTACGTATGTAAGTGTGTGTGTGTGTAACTGTAACTGTGTGTGTAACTGTGAGTATGCATGTGTGTGAGTATGTGTGTAACTGTGTGTATGCATGTATGTGTATGTGTGTGTGGCTGTGTATGAACGTGTGTGTGACGTGTGTGTAACTGTGTGAGTATGTATGTGAGTGTGTGTGATTGTGTGTGTGTAATTGTGTATGTATGTATGTGTGTGTAACTATATGTACGTATGTGTGTGTGTATATATGTGTGTGTGGAGGGGGCGGGGAGTGCCAAGGGTCACCCAGTGATATCTCTCAGTGTGTGTTGCTGATTATATGAAAGTGGCAGCCTGATTTTGGAGTGTTTCAATACCGCCTGAAGCAGTTCAATCTGAGTTTAAACCCGGTGCCAACATTTAATTTCGATTCCAGTATCACACAGGTTCAGTAAATGTGCATTGTGACTGTTGAAGCAGTACTGTGCAACACACCCAGCCTCCAAACCAGTCATAGGCCATGACCTTGGTGCCTATAAACCAGCTGTAAAAACACACCTTTCACCGCCAGCACGATTTAAAATGTCAAACCAACAGATTGGGCCTGGGACATATTCAATGCACCTGGAATTGTCAAATCGTTTTGAGACGATGCTGAATAGGCCCTACCTCAATCCAAGGTCTACACTATTCGTGATCATTTAGTTTCACCCGTTAATCCCAGACTCCTGGACAGATCTGCGTGTGAATAATCCAACAGTGGAGTCCCCATCGAATGTCACTTCTGAATGTATTTTAAACATGTCCTTGAATGAGATGGAAACCTGGGCCCTAAAGTTGCATATTTTGTTTTGCCCTCGAAGACGCCGAGATGTAAGGATACAGAATGTGTCTGGCTTTACCAGCAGCCTGACTCTCCAGCCACGATCAACCCACAAAACTGGCCTATTTTTCTTTAGCTACTCGAGAACGGGCGACTATTAAGGAAACAATCACTCGGGGTTAGAACTGATTCGTTTTCCTGAAACATGCTTTACATTTTTGTTCAGTCATCAGTCAGGGGGCTGATTTAGTTGACGGGATTGCATGATCAACGGGAGGAGGCCATTCTGCCCATCGAGCCTGCCTTGCTGGCCAACGAGACCACGGTGACCGGAATTTAACTCCATTTACCCGCCCTGTGTGACGGAGTGACCCCCGATTTCACTCGGGTTTTTCCATTCTGAGGGTTCAAAAGCAGGATTGCACGAAATGTCAAACTGATATTTATTTTACAAGGCGATACTGGTCCATAATTAAAGATTCATGAAAACTATTCGGTGTCGTTAAGAATTAATCTGAGTTGTTATTCTCTCCAATGGCCAATTTAATTAAACTAATGTCACTCCTGGTGCACTGTACATTCGGCAAAGATTCGATCTTTTTCGTTTCTAAAAAAACATCTTGCTGTGTATATTTCCAGTGATTTCTGTTGTTCTCTGGAATGGGTGTCATTAACTGGCAATTTGTAACAGATTCCCGCCCCCTATATTTACATAATCAAGGTCTGTGCTGATTACACGCAATAAATAATGATACAGTTGTTTCAAGTGTTATTGTCACACAGGGAGTGAGAATCGCTGAATCTGCTACACTTATTGCAACACCGGGTGTCTTTATCAACCCTAGAAACTGGTTCCAATCACTAATTCCGGCTTTAATCCTGGGAATCTTTCTGAGTTATGTTTCTGAAGTCGGGATCTCCTGGATGTTATCACAAACCCCAGCGTTCAAAGCGGATGTCTCCGAGGGAAAGATAACGACGCTTAACATTGTGCAGACTGTGAGTGAAGTGGGCAGAGAGGGGGGAGAGGGGAGAGAGAGTGAGAGAGAGAGAGAGGGGGGGAGAGAGTGAGAGAGAGAGGGGGGAGGGGGGAGAGAGGAGAGAGAGGGAGAGAGAGAGGGGGAGAGAAAGATGGGGAGAGAGAGGGGGGGAGAGAGAAGGGGAGACAGAGGGAGGGAGAGAGAGAGAGGGGGAGGGGGAGAGAGAGGGGGAGAGGGAGAGAGAGAGGAGGGAGAGAGGGCGCGGAGTGAGGGGGAGAGAGAGGGGAGAGAGCGTAAGAGAGATGGAGGGAGGTGGGAGAAAGAGGGGAAAGAGAGGGAGAGAGAGAGGGGGAGAGAGACAGAGAGAGAGGGGGGAGAGAGAGGGGAGAGGGGACGGAGTGAGGGTAAGATAGGAGGAGAGAGAGGAGGAGAGAGAGGGGGAGAGAGAGGGAAGTGAGAGCGAGAGAGGGTGGAGAGAGAGGGAGGGGAGAGAGAGAGGGGGAGAGAGAGTGAGAGAAGGGAGAGAGAGGGAGAGAATGGGAGGAGGAGAGAGAGAGGGGAGAAAGAGAGAGAGAGGGGGAGAGAGAGAGCGAGCGAGGGGGGGAGAGAGGTGGGAGAGAGGGGCGGGGGAGAGAGGGAGGATGAGAGGGGAGAGAGAGAGAAGGGAGAGAGAGGGGAGACAGAGAGGGGAGAGAGAAGTGGTAGGGTGGAGGAAAAGCGGCAGCCGCCTCCGCCCAGTTTATTGTTTCAATATTTGGGGGTTTTTTTGCTCAGGATAACGTACAAATAAACTCAACATAGAAAAGCAAAAGTGCATGCTATCTGACAGGGTGAGTTCCTGAAAACTTTTTTTTTAAATGACTCCGGTGATTATTAATTTAGTAAAATAATGTTCCGTTTCGCTGCTGGTGGGTTAATGATCAAAAATCAATCCGATTCTCCGTTTCCAAAACTCAACCTTCATCCATATCGTTTGACTCCAAGTTGTCAAAACGGTTGCCTGCTGCCCCGTCAGCATGTTTGCAGGGAGCCCAGCAATTTGGGACAATGTACTGCAGTGTTTCCACAAACTGTCCGGACAGAACACACCATCAAACATTGCCCCAATCAGCTGGTTCTTTCTAAATGGGAATAATTAAGCCACGCGCTCCTCGCCAGTGAGAGAGGAAAAAAAGAACATTTAGTCTTTCTTTAAATATACCAGTTTATATAGAAAATTACAACACGCTGCTTCATTAAAAAAAAATATGAAAGCCATTTTACAACAAACACCGTTTTCGCGTTAAATCAATACCAGCCACTAAGAAGTAACGGTTGCTATCTAAATATACAGTATCTACAGGGTTAGCTATCTACACTTATCTACACTATCCCTGTTTACTAGTGCCGGCCAATCCTTTAGGGTTACTGTTATTCCACCACACAGTCCCCCTGTTTTCATAGAATCAATTTAATATCCATATTGCGAGAAATAATAAATAGCAACTTCATTCCGCGATAAATTCAGCGTGACCAAACTTTGGCACTATAATTTGAATAGATAATATCCGTAAATGTGTGTGTGTGATTGTGTGTATTGTATGTGTATTCGCCAGATTGTGAGATCGTATGTTTGTATGTAAGACTATGAGTGTTATTGTATGTGTGTGTGAGAGATTATGCACGTTGGTGTATGTTTGTGTGTTTGATTGTGTGCATGTGGTGTGTGTGTGTGTGATTTTGTGTTATCGTATGTTTGTGTGTAAGATTGTGTGTTTTGATTGTGAGTGTGATTTTGTGTGTATGTGTGATTTTGAAATGAAATGAAATGAAAATCGCTTATTGTCACGAGTAGGCTTCAATGAAGTTACTGTGAAAAGCCCCTAGTCGCCACATTCCGGCGCCTGTTCGGGGAGGCCAGTACGGGAATTGAACCGTGCTGCTGGCCTGCCTAGGTCTGCTTTAAAAGCCAGCGATTTAGCCCAGTGAGCTAAACCAGCCCCTGTGTAATTTTGTGTAATTATGTGTAATCTTGTGTAATTATATATTTGTGCTTAAGATTGTGTGTTTGATTGCGTGTGGGGGGGGGGGGGTGATTTTGTGTAACTGTATGGTTGTGTGTAAGATTGTGCATTTGATTGTGTGGGTGTGTGATTTGTGTGTGTATTTGATTGTGTGTGTGGGGGTGATTTTGTGTAATTGCATGTTTGTATGTATGATTGTGCGTTTGATTGTGTGTGTGGGGGGATGTTTTTGTGTTTTTGTATGCTTGTGTGTAATATTGTGTGTTTGATTGTGTGTGTGTGATTTTGTGTTATTGTCGGATTATGTGTTTGATTGTGGGTGTGGGTGTGTGTGAGTGTGATTTTGTGTTAGTGTATATTTAGACACAGTTGAACATGTCACAAATAGCAACATGGCTTTACGAGAATTGCCGACTAGCCGGCGATTGTTCCTGCGCCTATTTTTCCTGTTTCAGAACATATGCAGAAATGAGGGCATTCTGCGCGAAACATCAGGGCTAACATAGAAATACAAGCGATTTAAAATCCGCACATGGGGCTGATTGTCTAGTCGCAGGAGCCTGCACTTTAAGAGTAACACGGTAATAAACGTAAAATACATCCTCACATCCATTTCCCAAATATAATATTTTAGTTGCAATCTGCACACAAAACTAGAGAAATATATATATTAAATTAAAATATTACAAATGCTTGGATCAGTAGGTAGCTTCAAACTTGCATTGCATAACTTATCTCATAATTCATGGTGAGTTGGATTCTGAAATGATTTCTTATTTTCGTTTGAAACATAATACTTAATGCACCGGGAATGTGATGTGCTGCTGTCGTTTTATTTCTCTGCGTGGCCACCGGTTTGAACACACAGTAAAAAGAGAGTGTTGCCTGGCTGATAGCAGGCGTTGCTGATATAATCGAAGCACGCTCCTAATAAACACAGACACTGCTTTAAGCCTGTCACTGTTAATTGGGTAAGTCCGTGCCTTCGTCCCCGCTTCACACAATATGGCTTCTGTCAAAGCTGAAAAAAAGTGCAACTCGACACCTTTTGCCGTCCAAAAAAAAACTCCAGCCCACGGTGATCAGTTCAGTCATTCCGGCTGGAGTCACTCACTCTGCCCTGGGGGGACCACGCCGCCCTTGGCACCAATGGGGAGGACAGAGGTCCCACACACGCCTTTCCCCCATTGGCTGTCCAAGCCCACCAATCGGCCAAGCGCCGCGTCAATCAATCAAGAGAACAGCCAATCACAACGCTACATTGGAGCCTGCCAATCACCGGCTGAGGCCTCGCTCCTCCCAGCCGCGCTGCGATTGGTCGGTTGGGCTGTCAGTCAACCCGCCCACTCGGCCGCGGACCCATCAAGTGAATTGTTCAGAGTTCCACCAACGTGAAAACTCCCCTGAACTGCAAATGGTGGCAAGGGTCCAGACAGAGCAATGAGACAGATAATTTCCCCTTGGGTTTGTGCATCTTCTTTAGTTTGCAGGGTTAGTAGTTTCTCTCTTTTTGTTTCACTATAAAAAGTACATTGCCTGAACATCCTGCTAGTTATCTGTGCCCATAGTCATAGTTGGAGGGCGCTGCACTGGCCGGGTACATGTTCGCAGTGGGGTTCATGTGGTGGTAGCCATGGCTCGCTATGCCAGACAGCGGGTAAGGACTGGGCCTGGCTTTGGCACCGATGTAAGCCTCGTGGTAGGAGCGGTACTTGTAGGTGTGGTGGAGGCCGTCCGGGGGCTGCGTGTGGGGGTCCATCCGCAGCTCGTGTGGAGGGCTTGGCCGGGTGAGCGGGTGCAGTCCCCCGGGGAGAGCCGGGCTCAGCACCCGGGACATGAGCTGCTGCTGATGAGGGTGCTCCGGGTGCATGGCTGTGCGGCTAGGATCCCGCTCATAGTCACCTCTGCTGTCTGCATCTGCCAACATAACGTGCCAAGGTTTAGAGAGAGAGAGACGTACACTTAACATCACAGTCCAGCAATTATTCAAATCATCAATTGTCAAATCGGGACAGGGTTTTGATAGGGTAGACTCTCACCTGTGGCGGAGTCCAAAACAAGGGCCATACATTTCAAATGGTCACAGGTAAACCGAGTAGGGAATTCAGGAGTAAGGTCTTAAATCACAGAGGGTGAGGGTGTGGACCTTGTTGCCTCGGGAAGAATGTGGAGTGATTAGCACTTAGAGGAGAAGCTAGTTAGACACACGAGGGAAAAAGATTGGAAGAACACACTGATAGGGCGAGGTGAAGTAGATAGAGAGGGAGAGGTTGAAGTAGAACCGAGACCCACATAGAACTGTTTGTATTGTGTAAATTCAAACTATTCTATATGACCCGTTCCTGCTCTGGAAGGTTGGGCAAAGGATTGAAATGATTCCCCTCCTGCCCTTCCGCCACAAATCCCAGGGAATGCCCCCGGGTCAGTGTCTCTGTAGAGTTTGCACATTCTTGCCGTGTCTGCCCAAACCTGTGCCGCGTAGGTGGGTTGGCCACACTAAATTACCCCTTAATTGGAAAGAATGGGATACTTTAAATTTTAAAAAATGCCAGGGAATGCCACCAGGAATATGGTCCTCTGTATTATTTTCACTGTAACTTCATTGCAGTGTTAATGTAATGTTAATGCCCACTTGTGACATTAATATAGATTATTATTATAATGGCAAAGCAAAGTTAACACAGAGTGGAATTAGTGACAAAATGTGAAAATTGTGCCGCTGGATCAATGTTCAGACCACCCTGAGTGCACAATTTTATTCAATATGCGCCAAAAAGTGACCCGGAGTAACTGCAGTATACGTATACCAGAAATATAGCATGTATATTCCAATGTGGAAAGATTTGCTAGTGGGACGGGCTTTGTTATTGAGATAACTCGTTGGCCGTGGCAGAATAACCTCAGTCTGTGACCCTCCCGAGGTGAATGATACACAAACCTTCTGGAGTGGGTTTTGGGGGTGGCATTGGTACCGTGTTTGGGGGTGGCATTGGCACCGTGTTTGGGGGTGGCATTGGCACCGTGTTTGGGGGTGACATTGACACCGTGTTTGGGGGTGGCATTGGCACCGTGTGTGTCCGGCATTTGGACAGACCAGGGTGGCAGGGTGGGTGCAGACGCTCCTAGACAACCCTTTAGTCGAAAAGGGTGCAAAGTATTTGACCATTGGGCCATTACTTTTCCGAACGATGAGGCCTGGACACAGTTTTCTTTCTTGTTAAGTCTGAGATTTTTTTTTTAGTGGATGCGGGGTGAAAAAAATCTGTTATTGTTAACATGGAAAATAAAAATGGTCGAAAATCTAAAAGTTGCTTCAGCTGCTCTATACAATGAATCAAGCGACATATACGGAAATAACTTATTCAGTTTTAACCTTAAGGGCGCTGTGTAAATATAAGTTGTTGTTATATCAGAACCTGACCATCCCAAAGCACTCTCCAGCAAATCAAGTCGCTTTGGAGCCAATGTAGCGTAGAACATGCGGCAGCCTATTTGGGCACAGCAAGACTCCACAACAGCAATGTGTTCACGAATGAGAATGAAATGAAAATGAAATGAAAATCGCTTATTGTCACAAGTAGGCTTCAAATGAAGTTACTGTGAAAAGCCCCTAGTCGCCACATTCCGGCGCCTGTTCCCGTAACAGCCTCCCCGAACAGGCGCTGGAATGTGGCGACTAGGGGCTTTTCACAGTAACTTCATTTGAAGCCTACTTGTGACAATACAAAGAACAAAGAACAAAGAAATGTACAGCACAGGAACAGGCCCTTCGGCCCTCCAAGCCCGTGCCGACCATGCTGCCCGACTAAACTACAATCTTCTACACTTCCTGGGTCCGTATCCTTCTATTCCCATTCTATTCATATATTTGTCAAGATGCCCCTTAAATGTCCCTATCGTCCCTGCTTCCACTACCTCCTCCGGTAGCGAGTTCCAGGCACCCACTACCCTCTGCGTAAAAAACTTGCCTCGTACATCTACTCTAAACCTTGCCCCTCTCACCTTAAACCTATGCCCCCCTACGCGATTTTCATTTCATTTTCTTTTCATTTCATTTCATCAGAGAACCTGCTTCAGTAGCGACCCCCTGTGAAAGATGCACCTGGGGACAGTGCAGCACTCCTTTACCCCAGCACTGAAATAGCAACATAGATTATGTGTTCAAATCTTTGCAGTGGGGCTTGAAAATACAGCTGCCAGGCCAGTGTATGCTATCACTCCTTTTTGGGTAGGTGTTTACCCCATCGTGTGAGCAGCTTCCTTTCTAGTGGTCCTAGAGCCGTCCACAGCGCATGGCCGCACTTCTGGGGCGTTTAGTTTGACATGCGGCCCACACTGTGTTTAGATTTGTTAAAGCTGTTCCATTATTCATGTGGCATCGAATTGAGAGTCTCTCGGATTCTTAAAATCCACAGCAGATTGAAAAGTTAAAGTTATCCATTCTATATACCAGGCTCAATGTGCAAACTCTCTCAAAACAAGTTCACTGGAGGAGCTTGGAGTCCTTCAGAGCGAGGAGAGAAGTGTTTACAATTAATTCACATTGAACATAAAATATCCCCCCAAAAAAGACGAAAAACCTCCCGGTGTCCAGGTCGACATTTCACCCCAATGCCCCCAAAATAAGAAAAATCACATGAACGGACCATGTGCTGTTTGTGGGAGCTTGCTGTGCAGAAACGGGGGCCTAAGATTTGTCTGTAGAGCTGCCCTTCAAAAAGTGTAACTCGGGCTGGAAGAAGCTATCAGATCGAAACGGGCTGAAGATATTCTTCGTTTCTTAATGCAGGGAAGGAGAAGATGGCTTGCCTGTAATAAAACTGCAGGGTCTGGGAGTTGTTCCCAGGGTATTAGAGACACAGAATGGGGCAGGCAATCGTATACCTTTGTCAATTCCGTTCTGTTGCGGTGTTGACACCGAGTTCCTATTTCTGGCGAAAGCACTGATTAACTGTAAGGATCCCGGTCTGTGATTCCTCGGCCTAAAATATGGTACAAAACTGTTCATTCGAGAACATGCATATCAATTCCAGGTATTGCGTGTGTTTTTAAATGACCACAATGCATGCAAACATGTTTTTAAAAAAAATTAAACTAATGAACAAAGTTTGAAAAATCGAGTCAAGTTATCAAACTGTCTCTCAAGAAAGAAACTTACCAGTCCTCAGGATCACAGTCTCGAAATCCTTTAGCAAACGGATTGCTCGCGATTTTTAGTTGTGTTATCTGAGGGGATTTAAAATATATATATTTCAATTGTAAATACCTTTCAGCTAGGGTTGGATGCAAGTGAAATTGAATGTTGTGGCTAATTCTTTAAGAATGGGCTCCTGCCATTATCCGTGGAAAAATAAACATATTTGTCACTCTAAATATTGATACACTCTTGGTCAGGATTCGGGTAACATTGCGGGTGCAGCCGGGGTGACTTGAGCTTTGTGTGTGCGTGTGTGTGTTTTAATGTGTTTGTTTTATTTGCAAACGAGGCCAGACTTTTTAAAGTAAAATTATGGATAAATGGCTATATTTTAAGCACCTTTCTAAATCAGACTGATTGTCACTGTCTATATAAAAGACGTTGCATGTAATTGACCATTTTTAACGGCCCCAGTTGTATTTCTCCTTTTGTTTCAATGGGCAGAGGAATCAATTTCCAGCGGCAGCTACAGCTGCACTAAACAACTTGCAACAGTATCAAACTTTTTACATATTAACTCCCGCGTATACCGAGCTGTCACAGGCAGATATGATCAGGCGCGAAATTTTCTATTGTTGTTAATTCACGGTTAAAATATGCCCCTGTAAATGTCCGGAATGGTTGTAAAACAAACTTTAATCCGCTATTGACAGTTGCAGGCGGAAAGGTCAACTGATGGAAAGCAGGAGGTTTGGTAGCCAGACTTGTAACAGCTGCTCGCAGACATCAGGGGCCATGGCAACAAAGTTACACATCGGTATTTCATTTTTTTAAAAAAAGACACCAATCCGAAACACATTTACAGCAGCCGCCGGTATTGAGAGATCTCTTCATATTCCAGCTCTCGCAGACTAATATTTCTGAGGTTTGGCAAACAAATACTGTTATTAAAATTCATTGTAGCCCGGGTTGTCTCCAAGTGACTAAAGCCAGGCTGTTATCTCTGATTGACAATTCTTGCTGTGATACTCGCCGTGAAAAACAAAATAGCCGGGGCCTTGAACTTCCCCAGATAATTGCGTCCCAGCGGGTTTTAGGAAGTTTTCTATAGTCATAATTGCAGGGCGGGAGATCTGGGGGTTGGCTGAATGTGCAACATTCTGGATTTGGAGCTGAACTCCCCCAGCTATCGGGTTGCGCGCCGCGGTTTTTTTTGAGAATGAGTTGAGCAGATGCACTGGGATGTGGGGGGGGGGGGGGGGGGGGGGGTGCACCTTCCCCCAGACAACTCTCCAAAACAGACTCTGATTCTCAAACGGCAAGCGGGAGCTGCCAGTTCAAATCTGCCCTTTTTTTTTTAAAAACCTGCGTCATGCTCCCAGCTCTCTGTAATCAGGGTTCATGCATGCCGAAGAGAGAGATGTACAACAGATGACAATATGATTCAGCGCGAAGATCAGAAGGCATGGCACTGGTGACATAGAGGCATGCGTCAATGTTATATGTGACACATAGGCGTGCTTCAATGTTATATGTGACACATAGGCATGCTTCAATGTTATATATGACACATAGGCATGCTTCAATGTTATATATGACACATAGGCATGCTTCAATGTTATATGTGACACCGAGGCATGCCTCAATGTTATATGCGACACAGAGACATGCTTCAATGTTATATGTGACACAGAGGCATGTTTCAATGTTATGTATGACACAGAGGCATGTTTCAATGTTATATGTCACACAGAGGCATGCTTCAATGTTATATGTGACACAGGCATGCTTCAATGTTATATGTGACACAGAGGCATGTTTCAATGTTATATGTGACACAGAGGCATGCTTCAATGTTATATGTGACACAGAGGCATGCTTCAATGTTATATGTGACACAGAGGCATGTTTCAATGTTATGTATGACACAGAGGCATGCTTCAATGTTAGAGATGACACAGAGGCATGCTTCAATGTTATATGTGATGCATATGTATGCTTCAATGTTATATGTGACACAGAGGCATGCTTCAATGTTATATGTCACACAGAGGCATGCTTCAATGTTATATATGACACAGAGGCATGCTTCAATGTTATATGTGATGCATATGCATGCTTCAATGTTATATGTGACACAGAGGCATGCTTCAATGTTATATGTGACACAGAGTCATGCTTCAATATTATATGTGACACCAAGGCATGCTTCAATGTTATATGTGACACCGAGGCATGTTTCAATGTTATGTATGACACAGAGGCATGCTTCAATGTTATATATGACACAGAGGCATGCTTCAATGTTATATGTGATGCATATGCATGCTTCAATGTTATATGTGACACAGAGTCATGCTTCAATATTATATGTGACACCAAGGCATGCTTCAATGTTATATGTCACACAGAGGCATGCTTCAATGTTATATGTCACACAGAGGCGTGCTTCAATGTTATATGTGACGCCGAGGCATGCTTCAATGTTATATGCACATTTAATGCGAGCGAGCCGGAGCATATGAATACCTTTTATGGTTTAACTTAAAATATATACATATATGTAACTGTTCCGGCTTGCCTAAAGTTATTTCAATAAAGTTAACAGGCTTCATGAGCTTAATTTGCGTCTCTATGCACCGGACTCCTGAAGGGGGGCGGAACAGCTGTGTTGCCCTTTCAGAATTGCAACACAGCGGGTTTGCAAATCTCTCCTTCAGTCAATTGATTGCGAACGGCGCATGGCCTTTGTTTGGTTAAGATTACCGATTTCTGTACAGTTGTTAAAGCAGTACTAGTGTGTACTACACACCTCCCAGCCTCTGCGGGCGTGTGTTTAAGCATTAATTGAGTGTCCACTATTGCATTCCCCTGACTTGCAGCATCTAAACACGGTTCCGGTGATTTGAAAAGTTAAAAAATGTCCACAGCTTAGGTAAAATAGCAATGATCGCGATGATCGCTCACCTTCCAACAATTTTCAAATTCAATCGAGCTGCCTTCACTGAGCCCAGAGCGGCCCTTTAACTGCGGTTCATTAATTGTTTCAGCATTTTAAAAAACATTCCAGGTCGTCATTCATCATCAATAACTTTGATGAATGGAATATGGCAAATCCTGCAACCCTGTCACTGCGAGGGCACAGAATGATCCCATAATGAATAATCATCTTCAGATACACACACACACATACCCGGTGATTCTGATAAGCCGTGACCGCTGTAAACCTCGTCTCCTCAAATAGAAACGTTTTAAAGTTTTCCTCCGCGTATTTCTCGCTGTCCTTCCTGGGGTCAACATACACCACGTGAAAGCGCGGCTGGTATCTGTGCATGGAGTTTAGAATAATCTGTATGAACAGGGAGAGAAATAAAAAGAGAGGGGGTTGAAAATTCACGGGGTCTGGTGAGGTTACCCCCCATCTCCCCCCCCCCCCCTCCCCCACGCCCCGAACATAAATCTTCAGTCTACTTACATGGCCGTTATCGTCCAATAAATTATTGGTTAGTTTCAGCTTGTCGAAAGAGACGATCTGCTTCATCCACTGAGCTCCCTTTGCTGGAGAATCGGGGTGATAATGCACTCTACCCGGGGTAGCGGGATCTGCCTTGCCGGCCACAAGCCACGAGGAGCTGTGGAAAGCATATCTGGAAGGAGAAATAAATAAATCCAGTCACTTACTGAAGAAATAAACACAGGCACCGAATTCAGAACGTGTCAGGAAAAGGCAATGAATAAATCAATTTGATTTACGAGGATGAAGCGGGTCTCCATGTAGGAGCAGGTCAGAATTTCCAACTGCCCTTCTCTCCCTCCCCCCACCACCACCCCTCAAATGAAGGACACGTTATCATGCCCCGCGGATTAAATTTATAAATCAAGCTTAATTATTGTGGGTGTTGGCGATCTCCCACTTTCATGTTGCAAAGCACGGAGGTGCAAGGGTGAAAACGTACGCAGGTCCATATTTAGTCTTACTATCCATAGCACCCCCTGAGGTTAGGCCAGGTGCATTGGGCAAGTTTACACTGTAAGGGGCCTCGACCCAGTTCATTCGCAACTAAAACACAATCGAAACAGATTATTGGAGGACATGCGTTCATATTATCAACGGCGTTTCTGCTCCCAATTACTTAAATAATTGACCATCTGACATTTTCATTGCAAAATCCCCACGTGTCGGCTCTGTTGTTTTTTAAATCGCCTTTCAGAGCTGGGAAACTGAGTCAGTCAGTGCGGAGTTTCCCCACGTCCACTCGCCACAAAATACATAGGATCGAGTAAAATGAAGGCAGAAGGTCTTCTAATTATCCAGCACCAAATTCTATTTTCCTTATGTTGGGATATAGACCCGGCACGGTAGCACAGTGGTTAGCACTGTTGCTTCACAGCAACAGTCTCGGGTTCGATTCTCAGCTTGTGCGACTGTCTGTGCGGAGTCTGCACGTTCTCCCCGCGTCTGCGTGGGGGTTTCCTCCGGGTGCTCCGGTTTCTCCCACAAGTCCCGAAAGACGTGCTTGTTTTTCGGTGAATTGGACATTCTGAATTCTCCCTCGGTGTACCCGAACAAGCGCCGGAATGTGGCGACTAGGGGCTTTTCACAGTAACTGCATTGCAGTGTCAATGTAATGTGACAATAATAATTATTTATTTAAGGTGGATAAACTCGCTGGATGGGATAAAACACAACAAATTATTCTTGCGTGTCATCCGCAACTTTTAACAAGGAGGGTGTCAAAGATTTCCTCGGGAAAAAGACGCCCTAATTCAACCAACCCAACGTTTAAATCGTCCATTCGTTATTCCACTGATGTGGAATTCGCTCTTTCCAGAAACCTGGAGCAGGGCTTCGGAAAGAGGCGCCCTCCTTTAACACATTGGAGAAATGAACCAAATCAAACTCGACCCGCGAAGCAAAAACATCTTTATTCCACCACTGGTTAAAAAAAAAATCTCAAGGATTTTAAGGACACGAATGAAAGGAGATTGGCAAACGGGAACGGAAGAGTTTCAGCGAGCGGGCCCTGAAAGTTAGCGCCCAATCCACGTGTGACCACAAAAAGCCAATTTCCTTTCTGGACGGTATTTAAAAATGCATTCTCAATAAACCCGCTGCCTTTCCTGGCCAGTGGCATTCCTCAGCACCCTATGCAAGGTCGGTGGTTGATACAACGAGGCGGGATACTTCGGTCCAGCAGCTCAGAGCTAGGGAGGGCTGCTAATGATTTTACTATTCGTCTGTACTTCTATATGGTTAAGACAACAATTGGTCTCTTTCGTGTACGTTTTCCTCCTCCCTGATCATCGAATTGATACAGCAATTCAAACTTATTTCATTCTGCCTGTCTGCTGTTCTTTTTCAATAGAAACAATTTAGTTTTTATCCGCACTTAAGCATGCCGCGATTAAAACGATGCACATTAATCCAGCCAGATCCTCTGGTACTCCAGATGCAAACTAACCCGCTGTTTTCTCTGTCAATATTTACTACTGGCCTTTTGGCGCAACAATACCGGCACATTGTCACAAACAGATTCAGATTATTTTCTACGATACATCCAGGAATGTGAGCGAGGACATGTTGTATATTTAGGTGAAAAAAAATCTTCCTAATGCTTATAGACGAGAATGCTGCATTGATTGTGAACTTTGTACCGCTGGCTGATTCTGATATCAGTGCAACATGATCCTAGAGAAATAAATTACGGTCGTATTTCATGAACAACTTTACCTCCAAAACGTAAAATAACCCTTTGTAATCAATAACCTGTTGCACATCCCCAGGTTAATGCTGATTTAGCTTCACCTGAACTGGTTCAGATCGAGATTATAATAATTAATTTCGGCCTTTAAATGTAAAAAAAGATACATAGACAGCCTTGGGGGGTCGGGGGGGGGGTGTGACGTTTGGAGTCTGTTCTTAGTATTTAAATAGGATGATTGTGTATATATACATATACACTTAATATATATACATACATGTAACATCATATACACACACATATATAATATAATATATACATATAATACAATATGCATGCAGACACAAAATTATAATATACACATACATATACAATATATACGCACATACATATATATCATATTGCGTGTGTATAATATATATACATATACACACATAAATATATAT
Source organism: Scyliorhinus torazame (assembly GCF_047496885.1). Taxonomy (NCBI): domain Eukaryota; kingdom Metazoa; phylum Chordata; class Chondrichthyes; order Carcharhiniformes; family Scyliorhinidae; genus Scyliorhinus; species Scyliorhinus torazame. The sequence goes on from NC_092707.1 coordinate 18,149,433, forward strand.
ATACACACATATTTATATCTCTATATATAAGCAATTTTAGGGTACATTTTTGGGGATTTCATTCTCTCGGGGAATGACGTGTGTTACACATTGTCTTTATTTATTTTTATTTCTCAGGTTGTTGCTATATTAATTAAATTGCCCTTTGAAACCTCTCCTCCTGTCTCAGCAGTTGGGATTCATTTTAAACATAGCAAAGTTTTATTTTACTTGCCGATATCTTTTGTCGTCGACAGGCACAAAGTCCATCAGCAGCATGTAGTCAGCCATGGGGTCCATGCCGAAAATCTTCACTTGAAAAGTAGGGAACATTCTCCTGCAAAGATGGAGGGAAGGGGGAAAGGAGCGAGGCGGTTAAACCTGCATTCGCCAACAACTGGCGGGGAGCCTTTGAAGAGGGACCAGTCCCGAGCGGGTAACTCCCGACTCTCCGGCTTCCCGCCCTACACAGAAATGAACTTCACCCCACCCCACACACACACACGCACACACCTCCCTATTCCTGATAGCCCTCTCTGCAAAGGGCCGGTAGCGAATGGCCGCTGGGTCCTATTCAATCCCGGCCTGGAGGAACTCGGGTTAGATGGTGAATAAATAGCTGCTTCTGATCATTGTTTGGACTCCAGCCCCCACGAGGCCGCCCCGCTGCCACATTCCCTGCCCGCGAACGTGTAGGATTCCCTTTAAATCTCGTCTCCCCCAAAATAGGAGGTCAACTGGACTCATGTAAACCTACCCACCTGGCTAAAAACCTCACAAACCTACACACCTCTCCCTCTTCGGGAAGTGGGGGAGTCATAATGATCCCATTATTGCTGCTTCTTACCGAGAAAAAAAACCCTGGCGAATAATTGTTGCAATGATCTCGCTGTAAATACTCAGTCAGTTAGAATAGAAGTGTACACAGAAATGGAAACCGGCGTTAAAATATTAACTGAAGCTGTGATGTTAACTGAGGATGTCTACTGACATTTGCTGAGGCTCTGTTGATTTCAGTGCAACTGTTTCCAAAGTCATTGCGAATTCCCAACATTTGCAGCATTGTGTTTTTCTGAAAATGGCCAAGTTTTGTTCTGATGAATTATCGTTTTAAAAGCGAAATAAAATAATCATTTTGTGATAAATACGGAAGATCAAACGGGAAGCTGCACAAAACGGATCCCAACAGGTGAATAATTGAAATTAAGAGACTGAAAACTAGGTTACTGCGACATGATATTTAATAAATTATGTATGCGCCTGTCCACATACAAGCGTTCAGTCAGCTACCTTGTCCGCCCAAGTTCAGTTATTATTTAGGGATTTTTATTCTGGTCTATGCTTTAGATATTTCTTTCTACAAAACTGAAGGTCTGCCATTGGTTATTTTGCGTGTATTTCATAGGAGTTTTCATATTATGCTGCTTTACGTCTAATCGTAAAGTCGGCAAATGCCCCAATTGACCGGCCGGGATTGCTGTCTGGTTGTCTGTGTGTCTGCCTGTGAGCATGTGCCTGTTTGTACGTGAGCGCAGCTGTGTCTGTGTGTGTTTGTGCCAGTTCTTGTGTCTGTGCGTGTGTGTAAGCATGTCTCTGTGCCCGTGTGTGCATGCGTGTGTGTGCATCTGTGTGTACATTTGCCTGTTATGTGCCAGAGTGTGCCTGTGTGTGTCTCTGCCTGTTATGTGCCAGAGTGTGCCTGTGTGTGTCTCTGCCTGTTATGTGCCAGAGTGTGCCTGTGTGTTTATCTGCCTGTTATGTGCCAGAGTGTGTGTTTGTGTGTGTATCTGTGTGTGTGTCTGTGCCTGTGTGTATCTCTGCGTGTGTATGTTATGTGTCTGGGTGCGCATGTGTGAATCTGTGCGTGTGTGTTGGTGTCTCTGTGTGTGTGCCTGTCTGCGCCTGTGTGCATCTGTGTGTATGTCTGTGCCTGTGTGTGTGTATCTGTGCCTGTGTGTGTGTGTCTGTGTTTGTGTATCTGTGCCTGTGTGTGTGTGTCTGTGTATCTGTGTTTGTGTGTGTATGTGTGCCTGTGTGTGTGTCTGTGTATCTGTGTTTGTGTGTGTATCTGTGCCTGTGTGTGTGTCTATGTGTGTGTGTATCTGTGCCTGTGTATGTGTGTGTGTATCTGTGCCTGTGTGTGTGTCTGTGTATCTGTGTTATATGTATCGGTGTGCGTTAAAGAGTTCGTGCAAGGATTATTAAAGTTGTTTTTTTTTTAAATTCCACGATCAATTAAACACCGAATTTAGAATAAGCGAATTTTAAACCTTACAATGTTAATTCCTCTCAAGAAAATGTGTCACAACACATCATTACATTAATGAAGCGAGTGGGGGTTTCAAATCCCAATCAGTCTGCAGAATGAAATCTGCAGCTAGATCTTTTTACCCTGCAGGGGTTTAAACTTATTCCTTCATTGAATTGCAAACGTGGAGATGCACCTGTGTGAAAAAGGTTGATGTTGATGTGAAAGGGGAGGGATATCGATCAGGAGACTGCAACTGGTGTGCACGCTCGCCTCTTTGGCCAAATTGCCGGCCTGATAAGTGGAGGATTTGTGTCCTTGGTCCTCGCTTTTCCACACGGCTTGTTCAGAAGGACACGTTTCAAGGTTCCCGTTTGTCTTGAAGGTTACATCATCCGGTAGCATTTCACTTGCTGTATTAGCAACATTATCTTGTTGTTCCCTAAACAATTTAGTTGGCCACACACACAGTGTGTCTGAACGGATAATCCAATCCTGTTCTCCAGAATGAACTTTGTGAGCTTGGTCGGAGATGAGCCGATTGACGCCGTTCATTTAAAGTTGCGTTTCGGGCACACTGCCTTAATTTTGACTCATCAATTGTGGAAACTATGGAGTCAGGTGTTTACTGTGTCCCAGGCCCCGGGACAATACCCCGCAGCCGTCCTCACAGCTCGCTTGGGACGGATTGTCCAACTGAGATTTTAAAAAGAAAATCCCTGCATTATTTTCCACTAAACTGCTCTGGGCGAGTTGACGAACGCACATTCTGTACCAAAGCCCCAAGATGCACAAGGTGCTCCGGTTCTCGTCCAAAAAAAAAACAACTACAAGCATATTTGGCATGTGTTAAACGGATTAGATTGATTCGTGCCAAGATATTAATATAGGCGAACGCTCAGAGACAGAGAGAGAGAATAAACCCCATCAAGGAGTCAGAATCTTGTGAGTGAGAGCCATGCACTACACTGATTGCCACTATGGCAAACAGCTCAGAGGACAATGGAAGGCAGACTAATGCAACATTTAGACTGAACTTTCCACTGAGTAAATTAGGGGAGCTGCGTGGGTCACAGTGTGGACTTCGAAATGAGATTTTAAAAATCGTTTAAAAGCATGGTTAGAGATGAGTGGAGGGCGAATAGACACGGGGCACCTATTAATCCAATATTAATGCTGTTCACCCACCGCTTCTGTGGCCCCGCCATTTTCTCCCAAACGAACGAGCTTACTGTGTGCAGCTATAAAAACATTGCATACTTCAGCTGAAAGAAGCGGGACAAAAGGAAATGATCTCGCTCTTCGAATCATGTCCAGATAGGCGCTGCTTTATTTTCTGGCAGTTTCTGTCCCGTCCCCCCCCCCCCCCCCCCCCCCCACCAAAAAAAAAGGCTGGCCATTTCTTGGTAATTTGCAGATGGGCCCACTCAGTCGGATTTTACACTCGTGGCTTCCTCTTTAGAAGCAAACACCGAGAAAGGTATTTAAAAAAAAAACACAGCCGGCTGAAATATTTCGATTTTCTAAATTGAATCCAGGATTAATTAAGGATTCAAAAAAAGAAAAATACCAGCGCATCGGGCAGGCACCAATTGTGTTTTTCTTTAAATACCATTTGTGTTATTCTGTCTAGACTTTCATTCCAATTTAACATTGACTGGACTTTATTGTTTCAATATTAAACTCTCGGACCCTTTGTCTGTATGTGGCGAATATTTACCGATCCACAATTGAATCGACAATTCGATGGGGTTTACTAACTTGACAAGGCTTGAAGACACGGGATAGCACAGATTCCAGTCTGTTAGAATCATCCCGCAGAACCTCAGCCCGCTCCCTGATCTTTTTGGTGCGAGTTATTCAGTTCATGGATAAACCCAGTGTGTTGTCCCCTACACCCGCTGCCCAGGGGGGTGGGTGGGGGGTTGGGAAATCACGGGCTGTGTGTGTGTTTGTTCGATTTATCTGTAAATGCTCAGTGTACATAGAGCGCTCTGATCTAGGAGCTGCGACTCAGAGAGAGTGGGACAATGCTGCGCTCTTTATTATCAGGTTTCCCAATCTCCCAGGTCGAGTTGTGGCTCGTGCGATGTCCTCTCCGAGAGAAAGACGTGAGAGGGTAGAGAGGGAGAGAGACAAAAAAAAACCTCTACCGCCGCACATTTGATCAAATGAAATGAGTCTTAACTGACCTCAGCGAGGTGATGCCGTTGGTTCAATATCTTCACATCTAGAGCACCCC